>NC_134689.1:406421054-406463554 GCF_050947455.1 Rhinoderma darwinii
TGTAGAACCTGACCACTGCACTAACTAGAAATAAAGTGCATCGGTCCCTGTCACCAACTTCTCTGTACGCCCCATAGGCCCACTCGGCATAGGAGAGGCTCTCCATCTCTGGCCACCCGATGGAGATCCCCACCTGGTTGTATACCTCTATATTGAGAGGACACTGAAGCAGGAAGTGCTCCATGCTTTCCAGCGTGTCGCCGCACTCCTCCCGGGGACAATCCCTTTCATCAGAGTTCCTGTACTTCAAGTTTCCCCTCACATATAACTTACCATGGAAGCAGCGCCAGGTCAAGTCCCAATACTTCTGGGGGATCCTGTTTGAATTCAAAAGCGTCAGTCCCTCCCTCAGATCCCTACCTGGGCAGTCCTTGAGGGCCAAGGATGCCTGGAAATAGGAGGCGATCACCCTAATGTCGAGGAGTTTCCTCGGCAGCGTGATCACCTCATCCTTCCCCAGACACCATCGACGGACAACCTTCAGAACCGGGGCAACGTAAGCCGGGAGATACCCCCGCTGCGATCGAAGATCCTTCACTCGCCCTCCGTTCTCCCATTCCTGGAAGAAAGGCTGAAACCACACCTTGCAAGAAGCTACCCACAGAGGAGCCCTCTCTTTGTAGAGGATTGCCAAATTACATTTAAGAAAAGTGTTCACTAGGAACACTACCGGGTTGACCATACCCAACCCACCTTGTCTCCTTGTTAGGTAAGTCACCTCTCTCTTAACTAGGTTCAGCCTGTTTCCCCATAACAATTGGAAAAACAGGCTGTAGACCCGTGTCCAGAAGGGTTCTGGCAAGATACAAATGCTGCCCAGAAAAATAAACAATGGGAGCAGGTATGTTTTGCCCAAGTTGATCCTTTCTCTGAAGGTCAAAGTCCAACCTTTCCACTGGTTCACCCTTTTGGTGGCAATCTGCAGTCTGCTCTCCCAATTTTGAGTAGGATAGTCACCTCTGCCGAAATTTATGCCCAGAACTTTTGCAGTGTCTTGGGGCACAGGGAGGGTGTCTGGGAGACAAAAATCTGCGTCTCCCACTCCCAACCAGAGACTTTCGCACTTATCCAGATTGATCTTGGACCCAGACGCGTCCGAGTAGCGATCTACCTCGGACATCACCCATTCCGCCTCCCCTTGCGAGGAGACGAAGATAGTGACATCGTCGGCATACGCTATCGTCCTTACTGCAGACTCCACGACCGCCAGGTCCATCCTCACACCCACCAACGGCCCGCGATCAATCCTCACAAGGAAGGGGTCGATCGCGAACACGTATAGCAGCGGGCTAAGAGGACAACCCTGACGGACACCAGAGTCCACAACGAAAGGACGACCAACCCAACCGTTCACCAGTGGGAAAGTCTCAGCCCCAGCGTACAATGTTTTCAGCCAATTCACAAACCCCCCAGGCAGACCGTATCTCAAAAGGGTGGACCAGAGATACTCATGATCAACTCTGTCAAACGCTTTTGCCTGATCCAAAGACAGCATGTACCCCTTCCAGTGCCCAGCTCTGCCCTGTTCCACCGCCTCCCTGACACCCAGGACAGCACTAAAGGTGCTTCGACCTGGGACAGTGCAGTGCTGGACTCCCGAGAGGAGCTGTGGTGCAAACTCGACCAACCTGTTAAACAGTACTTTTGCCAGAATCTTCCGGTCCGTATTGAGAAGCGCTATGGGACGCCAGTTCTCAATACGGGACGGATCTTTACCCTTTGACAGCAGGATCAAGGCTGACCTACCCATTGACTTTGGCAGAGCGCCCGAGGATAGGCACTCATTTAAAACCCCAGTCAAGAGGGGAATCAAAGCTTCCCCAAAGGTCTTATAGAACTCGGACGTTAAGCCATCCGGTCCCGGCGATTTCTTAAGAGCTAACCCTTCAATCGCCCTCTTTACTTCCTCTTCCTTGATTTCCTCTGTCAAAACGCCAAGAGAGGGGCTTATCCTTGGCTCCGGAATGGTTTCAGCCAGGAAAGCCGACATTTTGTCTCGATCTAGTTCCTTCCTACTCAAGAGGTGTGAGTAGAAAGATCTGACCACCTCCAGGATCCCTGATTTGGACCTGTTCAGGGATCCCGTACTATCAATCAGTCCTGCCACATATTTGCAATCCACTGACATCCTACAGTTTTTGTAAGGGTCGGGCGAGCGATACCTCCCGAAGTCCCTCTCAAAAACCAAGGACGTGTGCCTATCATACTGACACCTCTTAAGCAAGGACTTCACACAGGAGATATCCTTGCGGCTACCTCCTGTCGAGACAAGCTGCTCGAGTTTCCTTCTTAGGTCCTGGTACAGACAGTGTCCGGCCAGGCTCCTAAAGTTGGAAAGCTGGCGGAAGAATTTTGCCGCACGTTTCTTGAGCATCTCCCACCACTCTGACTTACTGTTACAAAGGCCCAAAAGAGGTACCTGGCTCTGCAGAAAATCCTCGAAGGACTGTCTGACTTCCGCTTCTTCCAGGAGTGCCGAATTCAATCTCCAAAAGCCCCTTCCCATCCGATGGGTCTCTGCAACGTTCAAAGAAAAAACAATTAAACAGTGATCGGAGAATTCTACCTCCTCAACCACAAGTGGCGAGAAGACAGCCTCCCCCTTCAAATAAAACCTGTCTATTCTAGATCTAATCTGACTACCCCTATGGTATGTGTAACCACTGTGGTCCGGGGTGTGCCTGATGTGGACATCCTCCAGACGAGCCTCACTAACTATGCTATTTAAAGCGACGCTGTCATAACCCAGCCTGTCTTTGGAGCCCCTCCGGTCCTTCTGCCTCACAACTGTGTTGAAGTCTCCTCCAAAGACCACCTGACGGCTGGTAAAAAGAAAAGGCTTGATCTTCATAAAGAGGCATTTGCGGTCCCACTTGGTTTGCGGACCGTAGATGTTTATGAGCCTAAGCTCTTGCCCCTTCATGAAGACGTCCAAGACCAGACACCTCCCCATTTCTACCTCGATCACTCGTCGGCATTTTACCTCTGTTGTCCTGAAAAGGACAGCCACTCCGCTATACGGCTCGGCCGCAAGAGACCAGTAAGATGGCCCGTGCCTCCACTCCCTTCTGGCCTTATGCACTGATGCCAGGTCTGGCACCCTGGTCTCCTGCAAAAATAAAACATCGGCCTCAACCCGGCCGAGAAAATCAAAGGCCGTGAATCTGGCCGCATCTGACCTAATGCTGGCGACATTAATACTCGCCAGGGTCAACGGAGTAGGTACCGCCATCAAGAGTGATCGAGTTCGACCGCTAGCTTCTTCCCTCCCCCAGTTAGCCCGTCGCTATCTGGGTCCGGGGAATCTTCGTTGCCTCTCTTGAGACTTACACCCGAGAGATCCATATCCTTAGCCAAGTCTTTCACCTCTGGAACCAAAAGAGGAGAGAGTGAGTCCACAACATTACAAACAATATTTACACTCCCATCCCCCGCCACCACCCCCGCCACCATCCCCGTTTCCCCACCCCCCCCTTTGTCCACTAGTGCCGTGACAACCCCCTCCCCAGGCATTTGGCCTACTACCTGGTTCGAGGGTCCAGCACCTCCCGAAGGACCCGACCTTCGCACCGATACCTCACCCCCGCCCTCCTCTTCTTCCGAAGAGGAGGAGATGTCCTCCCGAAGGGCTTGGTACCGGTTGGAGAGCCCTATCAGGGGGGAGCCAGTCAAGCCCTCCTTTGGGATCTGGCCGGTCTTGGATGTTTTTAATTTAGGAGCCCTGGTCTTGCATAGGGTCTTCCTACCAGTGTCCTCTCTTTTGTCTTGCCCCCTCACTTCGTCCTCGTCCAAACTTCCATAGTACGAGGACCCACTAGAGGGGGCTTCTCCTCTCCTCCTCACCAGTCTCCTGATCTCTTCCTCTACCCCACCGTCCCCAAGGGCCTCCGCAGACATACCAGCCTCCTGAGGGACGGCAGACTGAACCCCATGGCTTTGGGGCCCCCCCTGCTCCCTCTCAAGTCGGCGGCACTCCTGCCTCTTCGTTTTAGAAGGAGGCAGGGTCCTTACCTTCCTCGACCCTATCACCCCTCCATCCTCCCCAGCCCCCTCCCCAGCGACACCATCACCACGACCACTACCACTGGCAAGGCTAGGCGCCACCGGGTTGAAGACCAGGTTGGCGAAGGAGCGCGGACAGCGGCTAAAGGGGTGACCTAGGTCACCGCACAGGTTACACCTAATGTCCTTACAAGTGGCGGCAAGATGGCCCAAAGCCCCACACAGCGCACACCTCCTCTCCTTACACTGTGCGCTAAAGTGTGTGGGGCTGCCGCACTTGTGACAGACCTTCGGCTGCCCCTGGTAAAAGACCAGGATCCTGTCCCTCCCCAAGAAAGCAGAGGAGGGCATGTGGGACACCGAGTTCCCCTGGACCTTTAACTTCACGGAAAAGGTCCAGGCACCAGACCAAATCCCGTGCTCGTCCCGATTTTTTTGGGGCATTCCTTTGACCTCGCCATACCTCTCCACCCAGGTCATTATATCCATGCAAGAGAGTGACTCATTACTAGTCAAGATGGTCACTCTCTTGATGACCTCACTCTGCCTTGAAACGGCCTGAACGGCGAAACCCTGCCACTGGGGCAATGCCCGTGCCAGCTCATGACGGGACCAGAAGGATTCCAACCCCTCTGCCGTCATGAAGCTGACATCGAACACCGAGGTGCCGTAGGGATGGATCAGGGCATAGATATCATTAGCCCTAAATCCCATCTCCAGGAGCAGCTCCACAACCCTAGATCTTGGGGGGCTAGCTTCCTTACCGACCCACCGGAGACGGGCCACATTCCTGCGGACACCCCCGGGTCCCCCTGTCGGAAGAGACAACACTGGTGGTCCCTTCCCTTGGTTTTCTCGGAAGGCAGCCTGTCCGTACTTCTCGTACCAGAAAGACAGGTCAACCTGCTCACCCCCTATTTGGACAGAGCTCTCGCCTCTCCTTAGGGCCTCCGCAAGGCGCCGTTGCAAGTTACCATGCACGGCACCCGCGGACAAAGGGGCACTCGGGCCCGCTGCGGCTGCAGCATAGGACCTTCCCACCTGTACAGCTCCCGGAGCCCCAGTAGACACTTTGACAACAGGCGCCCCACTTTCCAGTGAGCCCCCCCTTGGGCTAACCTCCATCAATCCCCCTTCCGGGCCATCTCCGGGAGCTGCATCCACCTCCTGTAATTCCATATGCTCCTCACCCCCATTCAAAATCATACCCCAATTTACACCCCCATCCACACCATTTACGCCATTTACGTCCCCCAACCCCTCTCCCACCATTATTTCCTCCCCAGAAACATTCCCCCCATCATCTTCCATCACAATTGAATTTTCACTTTTTTCACCCCCATTCACACCACATGCGTTTTTGCATGCGTTTTTTCCTGCAGGCGCGTTTTCCTGCCTGCAGGCCTCTTTCACCCTTGCTGAGCCAGCCATAATGTCAGAATTTGTTTCCCTGGTTGCTTCCCCCTCCACCTGGCGCAACTTTGCAGGGGAGAGCACCACTCTGGGCACCAACTTGTTCTCCCCCAAGGGGATACACATAGCACCCGTGCCCAGCTGCTTGGGACCGAGCACTACATTCTTATTTGCCACCAAACTGTCTGGCCTCTCAGCCAGTATCGCCACCGCACTGCTACCGCCACTAGATCTGGCGGCAGCAGTGCCACTGATCTTCGGAGCCTGCCGAGCAGGGGGGCTACACATAATCTCCCCTCCGTCAGACCCCCGATCCACTGCAGGATCAGGAGTGGGCTGACCAGAGGGGTTTGCAATGGCATCCCGGGGGACAGGGAGTACGTCGGGCTTACAAAGCGGTACAAACACAAGACGCTCCTCCATGACTGGAGTCCTACCTGCCTTCTCCGCCTTCCGCCTCCTTCTCCTTTCGGCCTTGCTAGACGGGTCGTCCGACACCGAATCCCCTCCGAATGTGAAATCCCCGAAGTTCACCGGTGGGGACTGTACCCGCCTAGTCCTGGCCGTCAGGAGTCCCCCGGGACCGCCACCGCGTCCGGTCTCCTCCGACTCCGACCACGACTCCTCTGAGCCCTCGGAACTGCTCAGCGACACGAGGACACCCGATGGTCGGTGCCTCGCTCCATCTTGCACCTTTAACTCAGGTTTCACAGCACGCTCCTGTTGTGCACAAGGGAGGCTGCCCTCTGATACCTGGCTGCACTCAGACACCTGTGCCTCGCTTCCTCCCTGCTTGATTGAGGCCGACTCAGGGATTAACTCCTGGCTTGCCTCCTGGCTTGTGTCTTGGGCCGATTCCTGGGCCGATTCCTGGCCCTGTTCCAATGCTCTTTTCCCCAGAGACTTTTTCCATCTTAACAGTCTCTGGCGAAAACTCCCTGAGGACTGCAAAATCAAGTCCAGCCTGGTCTCCAGGAAGCTTATACGCTCCTTCAGCTCCTTTATCTTCTTTGAAATTGCCGGTCTTTTATTCTTTGAACAGTGATCCGCGCGATACCGTTGATCAGCAAGAGACTGCTTCAGGGCCAGTCTCTCCTCCTCTGAAGCCATGTACAGGCTCGTAACTGCCGTTATCCTTTGCCGGAACTGCTGTTGCGGCTCCCTCGGGGCTAATACCGGCCAGTCCTCGAGCCGGTACTCGAGGTCCTCCATATCCAGGATTTCGCCTAGTGCCCCGTGCGACACCACGGAGCACCAGGCAGTCTCTGACATACCCGGCACCTCTCGTCCGCTCTCTCCCTTGTCACTCCTTTCACCGGCGGCATCCACCGCCGCGAGCTTTACTCCTGCAGCGGCTCCCGCCATTGCGCCGGCTGCCGCTGCGGGCCTCTCCGTCCTTCCTCCAGTCCGACTCACTGTGTCCAAGGCGAGTGGAGCCTTCACGTCCCCGCGGCTGTGCTGGCTCAAATCTTCATTGGAGCCGCCGCTCCTCAAGCACATCCTCCCTGACCGTCGTAGCATGCCGGCTGCCTCCTCCATCTTGCGGCCACTCTCCCGCCCGGCTTCGGCGGCCAGTGTGTCCTCCTCCTTACTCACCCCCGACTCCGGGGTCTCTCCCCAGGACCCCACTCCTCCTGGGAAAGGAGTGGGGACCCTGCCTGGAACTCCAGCCGGATCCAGCAAGGGTTTTTCGGCTTAATGTGAAAAACAGCACAAACAATTTTCTCACACCTCTCCCCTCAGGGAGCAAGCCTGTTCTGACACCAGCACACACAAACTCCTCCTCTTCCCGTGGCTGCTGGCACCAGTCTTGCCCTCCAATGGATCCTCGTTAAAGGATTTAAAGTGTACTCATTCCAATTACAGAGCCTCGAAAGAGTCCTGTATTGTTATTTTTTGTCACTACCTCCCCGGGTCGGGAGTGGGTAATTTGCGCGCCTGCTGCCTTCCTTGGATGTGGTAGCCGTTTCTCAGGCTCCCTCTCCGGAATCGAACCCTGATTCCCCGTTACCCGTGGTCACCATGGTAGGCGCAAAAAGTACCATCGAAAGTTGATAGGGCAGACGTCCGAATGTATCGTCGCCGTCACGGGGACGTGCGATCGGCCCGAGGTTATCTAGAGTCACCAGAGCGGCCGGGGAGAGCGTAGGGAGGGCCGGAGCCCGACCCCACCGCCCAAGCCCTCGGATTGGTTTTGGTCCTATAAATGCACGCGTTCCGGGTGGTCAGCGCTCGTAGGCATGTATTAGCTCTAGAATTACCACAGTTATCCAAGTAACGGTTGGAGCGATCAAAGGAACCATAACTGATTTAATGAGCCATTCGCAGTTTCACTGTACCGGCCGTGTGTACTTACACGTGCATGGCTTAATCTTGGAGACAAGCATATGCTACTGGCAGGATCAACCAGGTAGTCCCCCCTTCCATCGAAGTGCTGAGACTACCTTCATTTATTGCGCTCGGGAGGTGGGCGGCCTCGCAGTGCCAGGGGGACAAGACGACTTTCCAAGGCAGCAGAGAAAGTCCAGGACCTTTGCAGAGAATAGGTCAACCAAGAGCCCCGCGGGAGGTCGCAGCTGGCTGCCAACTTGGTACCGGTACAACCTGGTCACCGCTCGGAAGCGGCCCAGGTCTGCAGGACATGGGTTGGCATAACTGCTACGACGCGCCCCAGGACAATCCCGGCTACCTGCTCTCACCGACGGCCCAGCTCGAAACCTGCCGAGCAGGAGGACACCTTCAAACAACCGACCCCCCTTCCAAGGCATCGGAAGACAGTCGAGGACACATGGAAAGAGAGCAACCAAGAGCCCCGTTGTTGGACGCAGATTGGCACTGAGACCGCAACCAGGTTTCGCGACCACATAAATGTAAGTCAACCGGGGTGTTCAATATGCCACTGTGACGCTTCAGGACAGTCCGGGCTACATACTCTCACCGCGGGCCAGCTCTCAACCTGCCGAGGAGGAGGATGCCTTCAAACAACCGACCGACCCTTCCAAGGCATCGGAAGACAGTCGAGGACACATGGAAAGAGAGCAACCAAGAGCCCCGTTGTTGGACGCAGATTGGCACTGAGACCGCAACCAGGTTTCGCGACCACATAAATGTAAGTCAACCGGGGTGTTCAATATGCCACTGTGACGCTTCAGGACAGTCCGGGCTACATACTCTCACCGCGGGCCAGCTCTCAACCTGCCGAGGAGGAGGATGCCTTCAAACAACCGACCGACCCTTCCAAGGCATCGGAAGACAGTCGAGGACACATGGAAAGAGAGCAACCAAGAGCCCCGTTGTTGGACGCAGATTGGCACTGAGACCGCAACCAGGTTTCGCGACCACATAAATGTAAGTCAACCGGGGTGTTCAATATGCCACTGTGACGCTTCAGGACAGTCCGGGCTACATACTCTCACCGCGGGCCAGCTCTCAACCTGCCGAGGAGGAGGATGCCTTCAAACAACCGACCGACCCTTCCAAGGCATCGGAAGACAGTCGAGGACACATGGAAAGAGAGCAACCAAGAGCCCCGTTGTTGGACGCAGATTGGCACTGAGACCGCAACCAGGTTTCGCGACCACATAAATGTAAGTCAACCGGGGTGTTCAATATGCCACTGTGACGCTTCAGGACAGTCCGGGCTACATACTCTCACCGCGGCCCAGCTCGCAACCTGCCGAGATGGAGGAAGCCTACGAAGACCGGTCGGTCGGTCGGGGCAGCATCGTAAGTCGAGGACCTGTTTAGAGAGAGCCCAACATAGAGCCGAGAAGATGGAGCGCGCTCAGCGTCCCTAACCCTTACCAGTAAGGTAACAAGGACCAGGCTTAGGTAATATGGGACAAAGGCAACGGCAACCTCGACAGTCCGGGTTAACTGCTCTCACCGGCGGCCCAGCTCGCAACCTGCCGAGATGGAGGACGCCTACGAAGACCGGTCGGTCGGTCGGGGCAGAATCGTAAGTCGAGGACCTGTTTAGAGAGAGCCCAACATAGAGCCGAGAAGATGGAGCGCGCTCATCGTCCCTAACCCTTACCAGTAAGGTATCAAGGACCAGGCTTAGGTAATATGGGACAAAGGCAACGGCAACCTCGACAATCCGGGTTAACTGCTCTCACCGGCGGCCCAGCTCGCAACCTGCCGAGATGGAGGACGCCTACGAAGACCGGTCGGTCGGTCGGGGCAGAATCGTAAGTCGAGCACCTGTTTAGAGAGAGCCCAACATAGAGCCGAGAAGATGGAGCGCGCTCAGCGTCCCTAACCCTTACCAGTAAGGTATCAAGGACCAGGCTTAGGTAATATGGGACAAAGGCAACGGCAACCTCGACAATCCGGGTTAACTGCTCTCACCGACGGCCCAGCTCGCAACCTGCCGAGATGAAGGATGCCTACGAAGACCGGTCGGTCTTAAGTCGAGGACCTGTTTAGAGAGAGCCCAACATAGAGCCGAGAAGATGGAGCGCGCTCAGCGTCCCTAACCCTTACCAGTAAGGTAACAAGGACCAGGCTTAGGTAATATGGGACAAAGGCAACGACAACCTCGACAATCCGGGTTAACTGCTCTCTCTGGCGGCCCAGCTCGCAAAGTGCCGAGGAGGACGCCTTTGTCGCCCACGGGGAACCGAGGCCGCTTTCCCGGCGGCTTAGCGGCTCCACATGGGATGGGGCCGCCCCCCTCCGGAGAGGGGGGGAGGGAAGCCACCGTGGAGCCGCGTGTGGCTTGCATGCGGGAGCCACGCCGACACTTCCAGCCTCGGGCGAGGCGGAAGACGGCTTTGGACTACTTGCGAGAAACAACCGTGCCCCATGCGCGGGTGCGCCTGGGAGCACCTCGGCTAGAGAGGCCCTTGCGAGCAGCGGACATACGGGGGCGGTCACTGCCTCCCCGTCGTTTAAAGCTTTCTCTCGCGCCTCGGGCTCCGGCGACACCAGCGCACTCTCGGACGCCTTTTAGAGTGATAGAAGCAGCACTGAGCAAACGCACCTCGCGGGAGCGAGAGGTACCGGCGCCCGCCTTAGCAGGACCGCCGGGCTTTTTGGGACACCGGCCGTAGGTGGCCGGGGGCGAAACAGACCCGGACGGTGTGGGAGGAAGACGCGCTCGCCGTAACCGACAGTGCTCCAAAGCACTGCCGAGCGAGTGGTCCCTCCGCCGCCGGGTCGCGGGGAGCCAGATCGATCTGAGGAGTCTTGGACAAATTCCAAAGACTCAAACGGCGCGGGAGCACGTGCTCCTCTCACAGCTTAACGACAGGTGGCCGAGGCCGACGGGGACTTCCAGGAGGCCGGCATGACGTGCCACTACATACCGGTCACACCATGGAAGTCCTTCTCGGCCACAAACGGTTAGGACTTCCCGCTAGGAAGAACCGTAGGGACTTGGAACGCGGAGCAGAAATGCCCTCTCACAGGATTTCAGGTGAAGGAGATATTCGCACCCCTAAAAGTGTCACCACCTCAAATACACCGGGGTAAGGTGCCAACTTACCCGGGCTCCTGGAACTGCTGCCCGGCTGAAGCCCAAAATAAAAACCTCATAGGGTTTTTCCTCCAAAACGTCAATGAAGACAGACCTGCCAGCGAGGCCGACGGGGACTTCCAGGAGGCCGGCATGACGTGCCACTACATACCGGTCACACCATGGAAGTCCTTCTCGGCCACAAACGGTTAGGACTTCCCGCTAGGAAGAACCGTAGGGACTTGGAACGCGGAGCAGAAATGCCCTCTCACAGGATTTCAGGTGAAGGAGATATTCGCACCCCTAAAAGTGTCACCACCTCAAATACACCGGGGTAAGGTGCCAACTTACCCGGGCTCCTGGAACTGCTGCCCGGCTGAAGCCCAAAATAAAAACCTCATAGGGTTTTTCCTCCAAAACGTCAATGAAGACAGACCTGCCAGCGAGGCCGACGGGGACTTCCAGGAGGCCGGCATGACGTGCCACTACATACCGGTCACACCATGGAAGTCCTTCTCGGGTTGGACCAGGTGCAGCTCCCGCTAGAACGTGCAGCACGTCCTCCTTCACGGTACTCTCGGTTGGACTCGCCAACGTGGCCGAGCTCCTACAACTGCTGGTCGGCCTGGGACTCCAGAAAGAATGCACCAAAGTTCTTTCGTGGAAGTCCAGGTGCACCGGACCGACCAGCCAACGAGGCCGACGGGGACTTCCAGGAGGCCGGCATGACGTGCCACTACATACCGGTCACACCATGGAAGTCCTTCTCGGCCACAAACGGTTAGGACTTCCCGCTAGGAAGAACCGTAGGGACTTGGAACGCGGAGCAGAAATGCCCTCTCACAGGATTTCAGGTGAAGGAGATATTCGCACCCCTAAAAGTGTCACCACCTCAAATACACCGGGGTAAGGTGCCAACTTACCCGGGCTCCTGGAACTGCTGCCCGGCTGAAGCCCAAAATAAAAACCTCATAGGGTTTTTCCTCCAAAACGTCAATGAAGACAGACCTGCCAGCGAGGCCGACGGGGACTTCCAGGAGGCCGGCATGACGTGCCACTACATACCGGTCACACCATGGAAGTCCTTCTCGGGTTGGACCAGGTGCAGCTCCCGCTAGAACGTGCAGCACGTCCTCCTTCACGGTACTCTCGGTTGGACTCGCCAACGTGGCCGAGCTCCTACAACTGCTGGTCGGCCTGGGACTCCAGAAAGAATGCACCAAAGTTCTTTCGTGGAAGTCCAGGTGCACCGGACCGACCAGCCAACGAGGCCTACGGGGACTTCCAGGAGGCCGGCATGACGTGCCACTACATACCGGTCACACCATGGAAGTCCTTCTCGGCCACAAACGGTTAGGACTTCCCGCTAGGAAGAACCGTAGGGACTTGGAACGCGGAGCAGAAATGCCCTCTCACAGGATTTCAGGTGAAGGAGATATTCGCACCCCTAAAAGTGTCACCACCTCAAATACACCGGGGTAAGGTGCCAACTTACCCGGGCTCCTGGAACTGCTGCCCGGCTGAAGCCCAAAATAAAAACCTCATAGGGTTTTTCCTCCAAAACGTCAATGAAGACAGACCTGCCAGCGAGGCCGACGGGGACTTCCAGGAGGCCGGCATGACATGCCACTACATACCGGTCACACCATGGAAGTCCTTCTCGGGTTGGACCAGGTGCAGCTCCCGCTAGAACGTGCAGCACGTCCTCCTTCACGGTACTCTCGGTTGGACTCGCCAACGTGGCCGAGCTCCTACAACTGCTGGTCGGCCTGGGACTCCAGAAAGAATGCACCAAAGTTCTTTCGTGGAAGTCCAGGTGCACCGGACCGACCATCCAACGAGGCCGACGGGGACTTCCAGGAGGCCGGCATGACGTGCCACTACATACCGGTCACACCATGGAAGTCCTTCTCGGCCACAAACGGTTAGGACTTCCCGCTAGGAAGAACCGTAGGGACTTGGAACGCGGAGCAGAAATGCCCTCTCACAGGATTTCAGGTGAAGGAGATATTCGCACCCCTAAAAGTGTCACCACCTCAAATACACCGGGGTAAGGTGCCAACTTACCCGGGCTCCTGGAACTGCTGCCCGGCTGAAGCCCAAAATAAAAACCTCATAGGGTTTTTCCTCCAAAACGTCAATGAAGACAGACCTGCCAGCGAGGCCGACGGGGACTTCCAGGAGGCCGGCATGACGTGCCACTACATACCGGTCACACCATGGAAGTCCTTCTCGGGTTGGACCAGGTGCAGCTCCCGCTAGAACGTGCAGCACGTCCTCCTTCACGGTACTCTCGGTTGGACTCGCCAACGTGGCCGAGCTCCTACAACTGCTGGTCGGCCTGGGACTCCAGAAAGAATGCACCAAAGTTCTTTCGTGGAAGTCCAGGTGCACCGGACCGACCAGCCAACGAGGCCGACGGGGACTTCCAGGAGGCCGGCATGACGTGCCACTACATACCGGTCACACCATGGAAGTCCTTCTCGGCCACAAACGGTTAGGACTTCCCGCTAGGAAGAACCGTAGGGACTTGGAACGCGGAGCAGAAATGCCCTCTCACAGGATTTCAGGTGAAGGAGATATTCGCACCCCTAAAAGTGTCACCACCTCAAATACACCGGGGTAAGGTGCCAACTTACCCGGGCTCCTGGAACTGCTGCCCGGCTGAAGCCCAAAATAAAAACCTCATAGGGTTTTTCCTCCAAAACGTCAATGAAGACAGACCTGCCAGCGAGGCCGACGGGGACTTCCAGGAGGCCGGCATGACGTGCCACTACATACCGGTCACACCATGGAAGTCCTTCTCGGGTTGGACCAGGTGCAGCTCCCGCTAGAACGTGCAGCACGTCCTCCTTCACGGTACTCTCGGTTGGACTCGCCAACGTGGCCGAGCTCCTACAACTGCTGGTCGGCCTGGGACTCCAGAAAGAATGCACCAAAGTTCTTTCGTGGAAGTCCAGGTGCACCGGACCGACCAGCCAACGAGGCCGACGGGGACTTCCAGGAGGCCGGCATGACGTGCCACTACATACCGGTCACACCATGGAAGTCCTTCTCGGCCACAAACGGTTAGGACTTCCCGCTAGGAAGAACCGTAGGGACTTGGAACGCGGAGCAGAAATGCCCTCTCACAGGATTTCAGGTGGAGGAGATATTCGCACCCCTAAAAGTGTCACCACCTCAAATACACCGGGGTAAGGTGCCAACTTACCCGGGCTCCTGGAACTGCTGCCCGGCTGAAGCCCAAAATAAAAACCTCATAGGGTTTTTCCTCCAAAACGTCAATGAAGACAGACCTGCCAGCGAGGCCGACGGGGACTTCCAGGAGGCCGGCATGACATGCCACTACATACCGGTCACACCATGGAAGTCCTTCTCGGGTTGGACCAGGTGCAGCTCCCGCTAGAACGTGCAGCACGTCCTCCTTCACGGTACTCTCGGTTGGACTCGCCAACGTGGCCGAGCTCCTACAACTGCTGGTCGGCCTGGGACTCCAGAAAGAATGCACCAAAGTTCTTTCGTGGAAGTCCAGGTGCACCGGACCGACCATCCAACGAGGCCGACGGGGACTTCCAGGAGGCCGGCATGACGTGCCACTACATACCGGTCACACCATGGAAGTCCTTCTCGGCCACAAACGGTTAGGACTTCCCGCTAGGAAGAACCGTAGGGACTTGGAACGCGGAGCAGAAATGCCCTCTCACAGGATTTCAGGTGAAGGAGATATTCGCACCCCTAAAAGTGTCACCACCTCAAATACACCGGGGTAAGGTGCCAACTTACCCGGGCTCCTGGAACTGCTGCCCGGCTGAAGCCCAAAATAAAAACCTCATAGGGTTTTTCCTCCAAAACGTCAATGAAGACAGACCTGCCAGCGAGGCCGACGGGGACTTCCAGGAGGCCGGCATGACGTGCCACTACATACCGGTCACACCATGGAAGTCCTTCTCGGGTTGGACCAGGTGCAGCTCCCGCTAGAACGTGCAGCACGTCCTCCTTCACGGTACTCTCGGTTGGACTCGCCAACGTGGCCGAGCTCCTACAACTGCTGGTCGGCCTGGGACTCCAGAAAGAATGCACCAAAGTTCTTTCGTGGAAGTCCAGGTGCACCGGACCGACCAGCCAACGAGGCCGACGGGGACTTCCAGGAGGCCGGCATGACGTGCCACTACATACCGGTCACACCATGGAAGTCCTTCTCGGCCACAAACGGTTAGGACTTCCCGCTAGGAAGAACCGTAGGGACTTGGAACGCGGAGCAGAAATGCCCTCTCACAGGATTTCAGGTGAAGGAGATATTCGCACCCCTAAAAGTGTCACCACCTCAAATACACCGGGGTAAGGTGCCAACTTACCCGGGCTCCTGGAACTGCTGCCCGGCTGAAGCCCAAAATAAAAACCTCATAGGGTTTTTCCTCCAAAACGTCAATGAAGACAGACCTGCCAGCGAGGCCGACGGGGACTTCCAGGAGGCCGGCATGACGTGCCACTACATACCGGTCACACCATGGAAGTCCTTCTCGGGTTGGACCAGGTGCAGCTCCCGCTAGAACGTGCAGCACGTCCTCCTTCACGGTACTCTCGGTTGGACTCGCCAACGTGGCCGAGCTCCTACAACTGCTGGTCGGCCTGGGACTCCAGAAAGAATGCACCAAAGTTCTTTCGTGGAAGTCCAGGTGCACCGGACCGACCAGCCAACGAGGCCGACGGGGACTTCCAGGAGGCCGGCATGACGTGCCACTACATACCGGTCACACCATGGAAGTCCTTCTCGGCCACAAACGGTTAGGACTTCCCGCTAGGAAGAACCGTAGGGACTTGGAACGCGGAGCAGAAATGCCCTCTCACAGGATTTCAGGTGAAGGAGATATTCGCACCCCTAAAAGTGTCACCACCTCAAATACACCGGGGTAAGGTGCCAACTTACCCGGGCTCCTGGAACTGCTGCCCGGCTGAAGCCCAAAATAAAAACCTCATAGGGTTTTTCCTCCAAAACGTCAATGAAGACAGACCTGCCAGCGAGGCCGACGGGGACTTCCAGGAGGCCGGCATGACGTGCCACTACATACCGGTCACACCATGGAAGTCCTTCTCGGGTTGGACCAGGTGCAGCTCCCGCTAGAACGTGCAGCACGTCCTCCTTCACGGTACTCTCGGTTGGACTCGCCAACGTGGCCGAGCTCCTACAACTGCTGGTCGGCCTGGGACTCCAGAAAGAATGCACCAAAGTTCTTTCGTGGAAGTCCAGGTGCACCGGACCGACCAGCCAACGAGGCCGACGGGGACTTCCAGGAGGCCGGCATGACGTGCCACTACATACCGGTCACACCATGGAAGTCCTTCTCGGCCACAAACGGTTAGGACTTCCCGCTAGGAAGAACCGTAGGGACTTGGAACGCGGAGCAGAAATGCCCTCTCACAGGATTTCAGGTGAAGGAGATATTCGCACCCCTAAAAGTGTCACCACCTCAAATACACCGGGGTAAGGTGCCAACTTACCCGGGCTCCTGGAACTGCTGCCCGGCTGAAGCCCAAAATAAAAACCTCATAGGGTTTTTCCTCCAAAACGTCAATGAAGACAGACCTGCCAGCGAGGCCGACGGGGACTTCCAGGAGGCCGGCATGACGTGCCACTACATACCGGTCACACCATGGAAGTCCTTCTCGGGTTGGACCAGGTGCAGCTCCCGCTAGAACGTGCAGCACGTCCTCCTTCACGGTACTCTCGGTTGGACTCGCCAACGTGGCCGAGCTCCTACAACTGCTGGTCGGCCTGGGACTCCAGAAAGAATGCACCAAAGTTCTTTCGTGGAAGTCCAGGTGCACCGGACCGACCAGCCAACGAGGCCGACGGGGACTTCCAGGAGGCCGGCATGACGTGCCACTACATACCGGTCACACCATGGAAGTCCTTCTCGGCCACAAACGGTTAGGACTTCCCGCTAGGAAGAACCGTAGGGACTTGGAACGCGGAGCAGAAATGCCCTCTCACAGGATTTCAGGTGAAGGAGATATTCGCACCCCTAAAAGTGTCACCACCTCAAATACACCGGGGTAAGGTGCCAACTTACCCGGGCTCCTGGAACTGCTGCCCGGCTGAAGCCCAAAATAAAAACCTCATAGGGTTTTTCCTCCAAAACGTCAATGAAGACAGACCTGCCAGCGAGGCCGACGGGGACTTCCAGGAGGCCGGCACGACGTGCCACTACATACCGGTCACACCATGGAAGTCCTTCTCGGGTTGGACCAGGTGCAGCTCCCGCTAGAACGTGCAGCACGTCCTCCTTCACGGTACTCTCGGTTGGACTCGCCAACGTGGCCGAGCTCCTACAACTGCTGGTCGGCCTGGGACTCCAGAAAGAATGCACCAAAGTTCTTTCGTGGAAGTCCAGGTGCACCGGACCGACCAGCCAACGAGGCCGACGGGGACTTCCAGGAGGCTGGCATGACGTGCCACTACATACCGGTCACACCATGGAAGTCCTTCTCGGCCACAAACGGTTAGGACTTCCCGCTAGGAAGAACCGTAGGGACTTGGAACGCGGAGCAGAAATGCCCTCTCACAGGATTTCAGGTGAAGGAGATATTCGCACCCCTAAAAGTGTCACCACCTCAAATACACCGGGGTAAGGTGCCAACTTACCCGGGCTCCTGGAACTGCTGCCCGGCTGAAGCCCAAAATAAAAACCTCATAGGGTTTTTCCTCCAAAACGTCAATGAAGACAGACCTGCCAGCGAGGCCGACGGGGACTTCCAGGAGGCCGGCATGACGTGCCACTACATACCGGTCACACCATGGAAGTCCTTCTCGGGTTGGACCAGGTGCAGCTCCCGCTAGAACGTGCAGCACGTCCTCCTTCACGGTACTCTCGGTTGGACTCGCCAACGTGGCCGAGCTCCTACAACTGCTGGTCGGCCTGGGACTCCAGAAAGAATGCACCAAAGTTCTTTCGTGGAAGTCCAGGTGCACCGGACCGACCAGCCAACGAGGCCGACGGGGACTTCCAGGAGGCCGGCATGACGTGCCACTACATACCGGTCACACCATGGAAGTCCTTCTCGGCCACAAACGGTTAGGACTTCCCGCTAGGAAGAACCGTAGGGACTTGGAACGCGGAGCAGAAATGCCCTCTCACAGGATTTCAGGTGAAGGAGATATTCGCACCCCTAAAAGTGTCACCACCTCAAATACACCGGGGTAAGGTGCCAACTTACCCGGGCTCCTGGAACTGCTGCCCGGCTGAAGCCCAAAATAAAAACCTCATAGGGTTTTTCCTCCAAAACGTCAATGAAGACAGACCTGCCAGCGAGGCCGACGGGGACTTCCAGGAGGCCGGCATGACGTGCCACTACATACCGGTCACACCATGGAAGTCCTTCTCGGGTTGGACCAGGTGCAGCTCCCGCTAGAACGTGCAGCACGTCCTCCTTCACGGTACTCTCGGTTGGACTCGCCAACGTGGCCGAGCTCCTACAACTGCTGGTCGGCCTGGGACTCCAGAAAGAATGCACCAAAGTTCTTTCGTGGAAGTCCAGGTGCACCGGACCGACCAGCCAACGAGGCCGACGGGGACTTCCAGGAGGCCGGCATGACGTGCCACTACATACCGGTCACACCATGGAAGTCCTTCTCGGCCACAAACGGTTAGGACTTCCCGCTAGGAAGAACCGTAGGGACTTGGAACGCGGAGCAGAAATGCCCTCTCACAGGATTTCAGGTGAAGGAGATATTCGCACCCCTAAAAGTGTCACCACCTCAAATACACCGGGGTAAGGTGCCAACTTACCCGGGCTCCTGGAACTGCTGCCCGGCTGAAGCCCAAAATAAAAACCTCATAGGGTTTTTCCTCCAAAACGTCAATGAAGACAGACCTGCCAGCGAGGCCGACGGGGACTTCCAGGAGGCCGGCATGACGTGCCACTACATACCGGTCACACCATGGAAGTCCTTCTCGGGTTGGACCAGGTGCAGCTCCCGCTAGAACGTGCAGCACGTCCTCCTTCACGGTACTCTCGGTTGGACTCGCCAACGTGGCCGAGCTCCTACAACTGCTGGTCGGCCTGGGACTCCAGAAAGAATGCACCAAAGTTCTTTCGTGGAAGTCCAGGTGCACCGGACCGACCAGCCAACGAGGCCGACGGGGACTTCCAGGAGGCCGGCATGACGTGCCACTACATACCGGTCACACCATGGAAGTCCTTCTCGGCCACAAACGGTTAGGACTTCCCGCTAGGAAGAACCGTAGGGACTTGGAACGCGGAGCAGAAATGCCCTCTCACAGGATTTCAGGTGAAGGAGATATTCGCACCCCTAAAAGTGTCACCACCTCAAATACACCGGGGTAAGGTGCCAACTTACCCGGGCTCCTGGAACTGCTGCCCGGCTGAAGCCCAAAATAAAAACCTCATAGGGTTTTTCCTCCAAAACGTCAATGAAGACAGACCTGCCAGCGAGGCCGACGGGGACTTCCAGGAGGCCGGCATGACGTGCCACTACATACCGGTCACACCATGGAAGTCCTTCTCGGGTTGGACCAGGTGCAGCTCCCGCTAGAACGTGCAGCACGTCCTCCTTCACGGTACTCTCGGTTGGACTCGCCAACGTGGCCGAGCTCCTACAACTGCTGGTCGGCCTGGGACTCCAGAAAGAATGCACCAAAGTTCTTTCGTGGAAGTCCAGGTGCACCGGACCGACCAGCCAACGAGGCCGACGGGGACTTCCAGGAGGCCGGCATGACGTGCCACTACATACCGGTCACACCATGGAAGTCCTTCTCGGCCACAAACGGTTAGGACTTCCCGCTAGGAAGAACCGTAGGGACTTGGAACGCGGAGCAGAAATGCCCTCTCACAGGATTTCAGGTGAAGGAGATATTCGCACCCCTAAAAGTGTCACCACCTCAAATACACCGGGGTAAGGTGCCAACTTACCCGGGCTCCTGGAACTGCTGCCCGGCTGAAGCCCAAAATAAAAACCTCATAGGGTTTTTCCTCCAAAACGTCAATGAAGACAGACCTGCCAGCGAGGCCGACGGGGACTTCCAGGAGGCCGGCATGACGTGCCACTACATACCGGTCACACCATGGAAGTCCTTCTCGGGTTGGACCAGGTGCAGCTCCCGCTAGAACGTGCAGCACGTCCTCCTTCACGGTACTCTCGGTTGGACTCGCCAACGTGGCCGAGCTCCTACAACTGCTGGTCGGCCTGGGACTCCAGAAAGAATGCACCAAAGTTCTTTCGTGGAAGTCCAGGTGCACCGGACCGACCAGCCAACGAGGCCGACGGGGACTTCCAGGAGGCCGGCATGACGTGCCACTACATACCGGTCACACCATGGAAGTCCTTCTCGGCCACAAACGGTTAGGACTTCCCGCTAGGAAGAACCGTAGGGACTTGGAACGCGGAGCAGAAATGCCCTCTCACAGGATTTCAGGTGAAGGAGATATTCGCACCCCTAAAAGTGTCACCACCTCAAATACACCGGGGTAAGGTGCCAACTTACCCGGGCTCCTGGAACTGCTGCCCGGCTGAAGCCCAAAATAAAAACCTCATAGGGTTTTTCCTCCAAAACGTCAATGAAGACAGACCTGCCAGCGAGGCCGACGGGGACTTCCAGGAGGCCTGCATGACGTGCCACTACATACCGGTCACACCATGGAAGTCCTTCTCGGGTTGGACCAGGTGCAGCTCCCGCTAGAACGTGCAGCACGTCCTCCTTCACGGTACTCTCGGTTGGACTCGCCAACGTGGCCGAGCTCCTACAACTGCTGGTCGGCCTGGGACTCCAGAAAGAATGCACCAAAGTTCTTTCGTGGAAGTCCAGGTGCACCGGACCGACCAGCCAACGAGGCCGACGGGGACTTCCAGGAGGCCGGCATGACGTGCCACTACATACCGGTCACACCATGGAAGTCCTTCTCGGCCACAAACGGTTAGGACTTCCCGCTAGGAAGAACCGTAGGGACTTGGAACGCGGAGCAGAAATGCCCTCTCACAGGATTTCAGGTGAAGGAGATATTCGCACCCCTAAAAGTGTCACCACCTCAAATACACCGGGGTAAGGTGCCAACTTACCCGGGCTCCTGGAACTGCTGCCCGGCTGAAGCCCAAAATAAAAACCTCATAGGGTTTTTCCTCCAAAACGTCAATGAAGACAGACCTGCCAGCGAGGCCGACGGGGACTTCCAGGAGGCCGGCATGACGTGCCACTACATACCGGTCACACCATGGAAGTCCTTCTCGGGTTGGACCAGGTGCAGCTCCCGCTAGAACGTGCAGCACGTCCTCCTTCACGGTACTCTCGGTTGGACTCGCCAACGTGGCCGAGCTCCTACAACTGCTGGTCGGCCTGGGACTCCAGAAAGAATGCACCAAAGTTCTTTCGTGGAAGTCCAGGTGCACCGGACCGACCAGCCAACGAGGCCGACGGGGACTTCCAGGAGGCCGGCATGACGTGCCACTACATACCGGTCACACCATGGAAGTCCTTCTCGGCCACAAACGGTTAGGACTTCCCGCTAGGAAGAACCGTAGGGACTTGGAACGCGGAGCAGAAATGCCCTCTCACAGGATTTCAGGTGAAGGAGATATTCGCACCCCTAAAAGTGTCACCACCTCAAATACACCGGGGTAAGGTGCCAACTTACCCGGGCTCCTGGAACTGCTGCCCGGCTGAAGCCCAAAATAAAAACCTCATAGGGTTTTTCCTCCAAAACGTCAATGAAGACAGACCTGCCAGCGAGGCCGACGGGGACTTCCAGGAGGCCGGCATGACGTGCCACTACATACCGGTCACACCATGGAAGTCCTTCTCGGGTTGGACCAGGTGCAGCTCCCGCTAGAACGTGCAGCACGTCCTCCTTCACGGTACTCTCGGTTGGACTCGCCAACGTGGCCGAGCTCCTACAACTGCTGGTCGGCCTGGGACTCCAGAAAGAATGCACCAAAGTTCTTTCGTGGAAGTCCAGGTGCACCGGACCGACCAGCCAACGAGGCCGACGGGGACTTCCAGGAGGCCGGCATGACGTGCCACTACATACCGGTCACACCATGGAAGTCCTTCTCGGCCACAAACGGTTAGGACTTCCCGCTAGGAAGAACCGTAGGGACTTGGAACGCGGAGCAGAAATGCCCTCTCACAGGATTTCAGGTGAAGGAGATATTCGCACCCCTAAAAGTGTCACCACCTCAAATACACCGGGGTAAGGTGCCAACTTACCCGGGCTCCTGGAACTGCTGCCCGGCTGAAGCCCAAAATAAAAACCTCATAGGGTTTTTCCTCCAAAACGTCAATGAAGACAGACCTGCCAGCGAGGCCGACGGGGACTTCCAGGAGGCCGGCATGACGTGCCACTACATACCGGTCACACCATGGAAGTCCTTCTCGGGTTGGACCAGGTGCAGCTCCCGCTAGAACGTGCAGCACGTCCTCCTTCACGGTACTCTCGGTTGGACTCGCCAACGTGGCCGAGCTCCTACAACTGCTGGTCGGCCTGGGACTCCAGAAAGAATGCACCAAAGTTCTTTCGTGGAAGTCCAGGTGCACCGGACCGACCAGCCAACGAGGCCGACGGGGACTTCCAGGAGGCCGGCATGACGTGCCACTACATACCGGTCACACCATGGAAGTCCTTCTCGGCCACGAACGGTTAGGACTTCCCGCTAGGAAGAACCGTAGGGACTTGGAACGCGGAGCAGAAATGCCCTCTCACAGGATTTCAGGTGAAGGAGATATTCGCACCCCTAAAAGTGTCACCACCTCAAATACACCGGGGTAAGGTGCCAACTTACCCGGGCTCCTGGAACTGCTGCCCGGCTGAAGCCCAAAATAAAAACCTCATAGGGTTTTTCCTCCAAAACGTCAATGAAGACAGACCTGCCAGCGAGGCCGACGGGGACTTCCAGGAGGCCGGCATGACGTGCCACTACATACCGGTCACACCATGGAAGTCCTTCTCGGGTTGGACCAGGTGCAAGCTCCCGCTAGAACGTGCAGCACGTCCTCCTTCACGGTACTCGGTTGGACTCGCCAACGTGGCCGAGCTCCTGCAACTGCTGGTCGGCCTGGGACTCCAGAAAGAACGCACCAAAGTTATTTCGTGGAAGTCAAGGTGCAGCGGACCGACCAGCCAACGAGGCCGACGGGGACTTCCAGGAGGCCGGCATGACGTGCCACTACATACCGGTCACACCATGGAAGTCCTTCTCGGCCACGAACGGTTAGGACTTCCCGCTAGGAAGAACCGTTAGGACTTGGAACGCGGAGCAGAAATGCCCTCTCACAGGATTTCAGGTGAAGGAGATATTCACACCCCTAAAAGTGTCACCACCTCAAATACACCGGGGTAAGGTGCCAAAGTACCCGGGCTCCTGGAACTGCAGCCCGGCTGAACACCAAAATAAAAACCTCATAGGGTTTTTCCTCCAAAACGTCAATGAAGACCGACCTGTGAGCGAGGCCGACGGGGACTTCCAGGAGGCCGGCATGACGTGCCACTACATACCGGTCACACCATGGAAGTCCTTCTCGGGTTGGACCAGGTGCAGCTCCCGCTAGAACGTGCAGCACGTCCTCCTTCGCGGTACTCGGTTGGAGTCGCCAACGTGGCCGAGCTCCTGCAACTGCTGGTCGGCCTGGGACTCCAGAAAGAATGCACCAAAGTTCTTTCGTGGAAGTCAAGGTGCAGCGGACCGACCAGCGAACGAGGCCGACGGGGACTTCCAGGAGGCCGGCATGACGTGCCACTACATACCGGTCACACCATGGAAGTCCTTCTCGGCCACGAACGGTTAGGACTTCCCGCTAGGAAGAACCGTAGGGACTTGGAACGCAGAGCAGAAATGCCCTCTCACAGGATTTCAGGTGAAGGAGATATTCGCACCCCTAAAAGTGTCACCACCTCAAATACACCGGGGTAAGGTGCCAACTTACCCGGGCTCCTGGAACTGCTGCCCGGCTGAAGCCCAAAATAAAAACCTCATAGGGTTTTTCCTCCAAAACGTCAATGAAGACAGACCTGCCAGCGAGGCCGACGGGGACTTCCAGGAGGCCAGCATGACGTGCCACTACATACCGGTCACACCATGGAAGTCCTTCTCGGGTTGGACCAGGTGCAAGCTCCCGCTAGAACGTGCAGCACGTCCTCCTTCACGGTACTCGGTTGGACTCGCCAACGTGGCCGAGCTCCTGCAACTGCTGGTCGGCCTGGGACTCCAGAAAGAACGCACCAAAGTTATTTCGTGGAAGTCAAGGTGCAGCGGACCGACCAGCCAACGAGGCCGACGGGGACTTCCAGGAGGCCGGCATGACGTGCCACTACATACCGGTCACACCATGGAAGTCCTTCTCGGCCACGAACGGTTAGGACTTCCCGCTAGGAAGAACCGTTAGGACTTGGAACGCGGAGCAGAAATGCCCTCTCACAGGATTTCAGGTGAAGGAGATATTCACACCCCTAAAAGTGTCACCACCTCAAATACACCGGGGTAAGGTGCCAAAGTACCCGGGCTCCTGGAACTGCAGCCCGGCTGAACACCAAAATAAAAACCTCATAGGGTTTTTCCTCCAAAACGTCAATGAAGACCGACCTGCGAGCGAGGCCGACGGGGACTTCCAGGAGGCCGGCATGACGTGCCACTACATACCGGTCACACCATGGAAGTCCTTCTCGGGTTGGACCAGGTGCAGCTCCCGCTAGAACGTGCAGCACGTCCTCCTTCGCGGTACTCGGTTGGAGTCGCCAACGTGGCCGAGCTCCTGCAACTGCTGGTCGGCCTGGGACTCCAGAAAGAATGCACCAAAGTTCTTTCGTGGAAGTCAAGGTGTAGCGGACCGACCAGCGAACGAGGCCGACGGGGACTTCCAGGAGGCCGGCATGACGTGCCACTACATACCGGTCACACCATGGAAGTCCTTCTCGGCCACGAACGGTTAGGACTTCCCGCTAGGAAGAACCGTTAGGACTTGGAACGCGGAGCAGAAATGCCCTCTCACAGGATTTCAGGTGAAGGAGATATTTGCACCCCTAAAAGTGTCACCACCTCAAATACACCGGGGTAAGGTGCCAAAGTACCCGGGCTCCTGGAACTGCTGCCCGGCTGAGGCCCAAAATAAAAACCTCATAGGGTTTTTCCTCCAAAACGTCAATGAAGACCGACCTGCGAGCGAGGCCGACGGGGACTTCCAGGAGGCCGGCATGACGTGCCACTACATACCGGTCACACCATGGAAGTCCTTCTCGGGTTGGACCAGGTGCAAGCTCCCGCTAGAACGTGCAGCACGTCCTCCTTCACGGTACTCGGTTGGACTCGCCAACGTGGCCGAGCTCCTGCAACTGCTGGTCGGCCTGGGACTCCAGAAAGAACGCACCAAAGTTATTTCGTGGAAGTCAAGGTGCAGCGGACCGACCAGCCAACGAGGCCGACGGGGACTTCCAGGAGGCCGGCATGACGTGCCACTACATACCGGTCACACCATGGAAGTCCTTCTCGGCCACGAACGGTTAGGACTTCCCGCTAGGAAGAACCGTTAGGACTTGGAACGCGGAGCAGAAATGCCCTCTCACAGGATTTCAGGTGAAGGAGATATTCACACCCCTAAAAGTGTCACCACCTCAAATACACCGGGGTAAGGTGCCAATGTACCCGGGCTCCTGGAACTGCAGCCCGGCTGAACACCAAAATAAAAACCTCATAGGGTTTTTCCTCCAAAACGTCAATGAAGACCGACCTGCGAGCGAGGCCGACGGGGACTTCCAGGAGGCCGGCATGACGTGCCACTACATACCGGTCACACCATGGAAGTCCTTCTCGGGTTGGACCAGGTGCAGCTCCCGCTAGAACGTGCAGCACGTCCTCCTTCGCGGTACTCGGTTGGAGTCGCCAACGTGGCCGAGCTCCTGCAACTGCTGGTCGGCCTGGGACTCCAGAAAGAATGCACCAAAGTTCTTTCGTGGAAGTCAAGGTGCAGCGGACCGACCAGCGAACGAGGCCGACGGGGACTTCCAGGAGGCCGGCATGACGTGCCACTACATACCGGTCACACCATGGAAGTCCTTCTCGGCCACGAACGGTTAGGACTTCCCGCTAGGAAGAACCGTTAGGACTTGGAACGCGGAGCAGAAATGCCCTCTCACAGGATTTCAGGTGAAGGAGATATTTGCACCCCTAAAAGTGTCACCACCTCAAATACACCGGGGTAAGGTGCCAAAGTACCCGGGCTCCTGGAACTGCTGCCCGGCTGAGGCCCAAAATAAAAACCTCATAGGGTTTTTCCTCCAAAACGTCAATGAAGACCGACCTGCGAGCGAGGCCGACAGGGACTTCCAGGAGGCCGGCATGACGTGCCACTACATACCGGTCACACCATGGAAGTCCTTCTCGGGTTGGACCAGGTGCAGCTCCCGCTAGAACGTGCAGCACGTCCTCCTTCGCGGTACTCGGTTGGAGTCGCCAACGTGGCCGAGCTCCTGCAACTGCTGGTCGGCCTGGGACTCCAGAAAGAATGCACCAAAGTTCTTTCGTGGAAGTCAAGGTGCAGCGGACCGACCAGCGAACGAGGCCGACGGGGACTTCCAGGAGGCCGGCATGACGTGCCACTACATACCGGTCACACCATGGAAGTCCTTCTCGGCCACGAACGGTTAGGACTTCCCGCTAGGAAGAACCGTTAGGACTTGGAACGCGGAGCAGAAATGCCCTCTCACAGGATTTCAGGTGAAGGAGATATTTGCACCCCTAAAAGTGTCACCACCTCAAATACACCGGGGTAAGGTGCCAAAGTACCCGGGCTCCTGGAACTGCTGCCCGGCTGAGGCCCAAAATAAAAACCTCATAGGGTTTTTTCTCCAAAACGTCAATGAAGACAGACCTGCGAGCGAGGCCGACTGGGACTTCCAGGAGGCCGGCAGGAGGTGTCACTACCTACCGGTCACACCATGGAAGTCCTTCCCGGCTTGGAACGGGAGCAGCTCCCGTTTGTACTTCCTATTTCACGGCTTTCGGTAGGAGTTGCCGAGGTGGCCGAGCTCCTGCAACTGCAGGTCGGCTTGGGACTTCAGAAAATACCATAAAAAAAAAAAGTTTTTTTTATTATGAAGGTAAAACACACAGCGGGACCGAGACGCGAGCCAGGCCGACGGGGACTTCCAGGAGGTCGGCATGAGGTGGCCGCGCCTACCGCTCTTGCCCTGGAAGTCCGCCGAGGACCGCAGGGCGCTACGGAGCTCGTACACTGCTGCCCCCGGGCTGGCACGGCTTCCCCATGGCTCCTCTATCCCCCCACGGGTGCAATAGGCAGGCACACGCCGCTCGTACACCGAGGTGGCTCCCGGCCGCTTTCGGTAGGAGTCACCGAGGTGGCCTTGCTCGTGCAAATGCAGGTGGGCTTGGGGCTTCCGAAAATACCATAAAAAAAAAAAGATTTTTTTATTAAGAAGGTAAAAAAAAAAACAGCGGGACCGACCCGCGAGCTAGGCCGACGGGGACTTCCAGGAGGTCGGCATGAGGTGGAGGCTCCTACCGCTCTTGCCCTGGAAGTCCGCAGAGGACCGCGGGCGCTGTGGAGCTCCCACAAGGAAGCTGCCGGCATGCAGCAGCTCCCACGGGGCCCCTCTATCCCCCCACGGGTGCAATAGGCAGGCACACGCCGCTCATACTCGGAGATGGCTCCCGGCCGCTTTCGGTAGGAGTCACCGAGGTGGCCGGGCTCGTGCAACTCCAGGTGGGCTTGGGACTTCAGAAAATGGCATAAAAAAAAAAAAAATTTTTTATTAAGAAGGTAAAATAAAAACAGCGGGACCAACCCGCGAGCGAGGCCGACGGGGACATCCAGGGCAGCGGCGTGAGAGGGCGGCTTGGTGCCGCTATCTCCCTGGAAGCCGCATTCGGCCTAAGCAGGGAACGCCTCCCGCCCTCCTCTCGTCCTGGAAGTGTTGGACTAGGGGGGCGGAGCAAGTTCTCCCTCTCACAGTATTTCAGGCGTAGGAGATATTCACACCCCTAAAAGTGTCACCTCGCCAATTACACCGGTGGGAGGTGCCAAAATGCCCGGCCTCCTGGAACGGCTGCTTGGCTGAAGGCCAAAATAAAAACCTCATAGGGTTTTTTCTCCAAAACGTGAATGAAGACAGACACGCGAGCGAGGCCGAGGGGGAGTTCCAGGAGGTCGGCATGAGGTGGCCGCACCTACCGCTTGAGCCCTGGAAGTCCGTCGCGGACCGGAAGTGCATGTCGGGCGGGTGAACTACGGGACTCGCCGCGGGCGCTGTGGAGCTCCCACAAGGAAGCTGCCGGCATGTACAAGCTCCCACGGGGCCCCTCTATCCCCCCACGGGTGCAAAAGGCCGGCACACGCCGCTCATACGCGGAGCTGGCTCCCGGCCGCTGACATGCATCATTCGCGGACCGGAAGTGCTTGTCAGCCGGGTGGACACGACGGGACTCGCCGCGGGCGCTGTGGAGCTCGTACAGGGCTGCCCCCGGGCTGGCACAGCTTCCCCATGGCTCCTCTATCCCCCCACGGCTTCAATAGGCAGGCACACGCCGCTCGTACACCGAGCTGGCTCCCGGCCGCTTTCGGTAGGAGTCACCGAGGTGGCCTTGCTCGTGCAAATGCAGGGGGGCTTGGGGCTTCGGAAAATACCATAAAAAAAAAAGTTTTTTTATTAAGAAGGTAAAAAAAAAAACAGCGGGACCGACCCGCGAGCTAGGCCGACGGGGACTTCCAGGAGGTCGGCATGAGGTGGAGGCACCTACCGCTCTTGCCCTGGAAGTCCGCAGAGGACCGCGGGCGCTGTGGAGCTCCCACAAGGAAGCTGCCGGCATCCAGCAGCTCCCACGGGGCCCCTCTATCCCCCCACGGGTGCAGAAGGCAGGCACACCGCCGCTGATACGCAGAGCTGGCTCCCGGCCGCTGTCATGCTTCACTCGCGGACCGGAAGTGCTTGTCAGCCGGGTGGACACGACGGGACTCGCCGCGGGCGCTGTGGAGCTCGTACAGGGCTGCCCCCGGGCTGGCACAGCTTCCCCATGGCTCCTCTATCCCCCCACGGGTGCAATAGGCAGGCACACGCCGCACACGCCGCTCGTACACGGAGATGGCTCCCGGCCGCTTTCGGTAAAGTCACCGAGGTGGCCTTGCTCGTGCAAATGCAGGGGGGCTTGGGGCTTCGGAAAATACCATTAAAAAAAAAAGTTTTTTTATTAAGAAGGTAAAAAAAAAAAACAGCGGGACCGACCCGCGAGCTAGGCCGACGGGGACTTCCAGGAGGTCGGCATGAGGTGGAGGCTCCTACCGCTCTTGCCCTGGAAGTCCGCAGAGGACCGCGGGCGCTGTGGAGCTCCCACAAGGAAGCTGCCGGCATCCAGCAGCTCCCACGGGGCCCCTCTATCCCCCCACAGGTGCAGAAGGCAGGCACACCGCCGCTGATACGCGGAGCTGGCTCCCGGCCGCTGTCATGCTTCACTCGCGGACCGGAAGTGCTTGTCAGCCGGGTGGACACGACGGGACTCGCCGCGGGCGCTGTGGAGCTCGTACAGGGCTGCCCCCGGGCTGGCACAGCTTCCCCATGGCTCCTCTATCCCCCCACGGGTGCAATAGGCAGGCACACGCCGCACACGCCGCTCGTACACGGAGATGGCTCCCGGCCGCTTTCGGTAGGAGTCACCGAGGTGGCCTTGCTCGTGCAAATGCAGGGGGGCTTGGGGCTTCGGAAAATACCATAAAAAAAAAAAGTTTTTTTATTAAGAAGGTAAAAAAAAAAACAGCGGGACCGACCCGCGAGCTAGGCCGACGGGGACTTCCAGGAGGTCGGCATGAGGTGGAGGCTCCTACCGCTCTTGCCCTGGAAGTCCGCAGAGGACCGCGGGCGCTGTGGAGCTCCCACAAGGAAGCTGCCGGCATCCAGCAGCTCCCACGGGGCCCCTCTGTCCCCCCACAGGTGCAGAAGGCAGGCACACCGCCGCTGATACGCGGAGCTGGCTCCCGGCCGCTGTCATGCTTCACTCGCGGACCGGAAGTGCTTGTCAGCCGGGTGGACACGACGGGACTCGCCGCGGGCGCTGTGGAGCTCGTACAGGGCTGCCCCCGGGCTGGCACAGCTTCCCCATGGCTCCTCTATCCCCCCACGGGTGCAATAGGCAGGCACACGCCGCACACGCCGCTCGTACACGGAGATGGCTCCCGGCCGCTTTCGGTAGGAGTCACCGAGGTGGCCTTGCTCGTGCAAATGCAGGGGGGCTTGGGGCTTCGGAAAATACCATAAAAAAAAAAAGTTTTTTTATTAAGAAGGTAAAAAAAAAAACAGCGGGACCGACCCGCGAGCTAGGCCGACGGGGACTTCCAGGAGGTCGGCATGAGGTGGAGGCTCCTACCGCTCTTGCCCTGGAAGTCCGCAGAGGACCGCGGGCGCTGTGGAGCTCCCACAAGGAAGCTGCCGGCATCCAGCAGCTCCCACGGGGCCCCTCTATCCCCCCACGGGTGCAGAAGGCAGGCACACCGCCGCTGATACGCGGAGCTGGCTCCCGGCCGCTGTCATGCTTCACTCGCGGACCGGAAGTGCTTGTCAGCCGGGTGGACACGACGGGACTCGCCGCGGGCGCTGTGGAGCTCGTACAGGGCTGCCCCCGGGCTGGCACAGCTTCCCCATGGCTCCTCTATCCCCCCACGGGTGCAATAGGCAGGCACACGCCGCACACGCCGCTCGTACACGGAGATGGCTCCCGGCCGCTTTCGGTAGGAGTCACCGAGGTGGCCTTGCTCGTGCAAATGCAGGGGGGCTTGGGGCTTCGGAAAATACCATAAAAAAAAAAAGTTTTTTTATTAAGAAGGTAAAAAAAAAAACAGCGGGACCGACCCGCGAGCTAGGCCGACGGGGACTTCCAGGAGGTCGGCATGAGGTGGAGGCTCCTACCGCTCTTGCCCTGGAAGTCCGCAGAGGACCGCGGGCGCTGTGGAGCTCCCACAAGGAAGCTGCCGGCATCCAGCAGCTCCCACGGGGCCCCTCTGTCCCCCCACAGGTGCAGAAGGCAGGCACACCGCCGCTGATACGCGGAGCTGGCTCCCGGCCGCTGTCATGCTTCACTCGCGGACCGGAAGTGCTTGTCAGCCGGGTGGACACGACGGGACTCGCCGCGGGCGCTGTGGAGCTCGTACAGGGCTGCCCCCGGGCTGGCACAGCTTCCCCATGGCTCCTCTATCCCCCCACGGGTGCAATAGGCAGGCACACGCCGCACACGCCGCTCGTACACGGAGATGGCTCCCGGCCGCTTTCGGTAGGAGTCACCGAGGTGGCCTTGCTCGTGCAAATGCAGGGGGGCTTGGGGCTTCGGAAAATACCATAAAAAAAAAAAGTTTTTTTATTAAGAAGGTAAAAAAAAAAACAGCGGGACCGACCCGCGAGCTAGGCCGACGGGGACTTCCAGGAGGTCGGCATGAGGTGGAGGCTCCTACCGCTCTTGCCCTGGAAGTCCGCAGAGGACCGCGGGCGCTGTGGAGCTCCCACAAGGAAGCTGCCGGCATCCAGCAGCTCCCACGGGGCCCCTCTATCCCCCCACGGGTGCAGAAGGCAGGCACACCGCCGCTGATACGCGGAGCTGGCTCCCGGCCGCTGTCATGCTTCACTCGCGGACCGGAAGTGCTTGTCAGCCGGGTGGACACGACGGGACTCGCCGCGGGCGCTGTGGAGCTCCCACAAGGAAGCTGCCGGCATGTACAAGCTCCCAAGGGGCCCCTCTATCCCCCCACAGGTGCAATAGGCAGGCACACACCGCTCATACGCGGAGCTGGCTCCCCGAAGCTGACATGCATCATTGGCGGGGCGGAAGTGCTTGTCAGCCGGGTGGACACAACGGGACTCGCCACGGGCGAACCACAGCTCCCACAAGCTAGCTGCCGGTATGCACAAGCTCCTACGGGGCCCCTCTATCCCCCCACAGGTGCAATAGGCAGGCACACACCGCTCATACGCGGAGCTGGCTCCCCGAAGCTGACATGCATCATTGGCGGGGCGGAAGTGCTTGTCAGCCGGGTGGACACAACGGGACTCGCCACGGGCGAACCACAGCTCCCACAAGCAAGCTGCCGGTATGCACAAGCTCCTACGGGGCCCCTCTATCCCCCCACAGGTGCAATAGGCAGGCACACACCGCTCATACGCGGAGCTGGCTCCCCGAAGCTGACATGCATCATTGGCGGGGCGGAAGTGCTTGTCAGCCGGGTGGACACAACGGGACTCGCCACGGGCGAACCACAGCTCCCACAAGCAAGCTGCCGGTATGCACAAGCTCCTACGGGGCCCCTCTATCCCCCCACAGGTGCAATAGGCAGGCACACACCGCTCATACGCGGAGCTGGCTCCCCGAAGCTGACATGCATCATTGGCGGGGCGGAAGTGCTTGTCAGCCGGGTGGACACAACGGGACTCGCCGCGGGCGCTGCGGAGCTCGTACACAGCTGCCCCCGGGCTGGCACAGCTTCCCCATGGCTCCTCTATCCCTCCACGGCTGCAATAGGCAGGCACACACCGCTCATACACGGAGCTGGCTCCCGGCCGCTTTCGGAAGGAGACGCCGACGTGGCCTTGCTCGTGCAACTCCAGGTGGGCTTGAGGCTTCCGAAAATGCCAAAAAAAAAAAAAGATTTTTTTATTAAGAAGGTAGAAAAATCAGCGGGACCGACCCGCGAGCGAGGCCGACGGGGACTTCCAGGAGGTCGGCATGAGGTGGCCGCGTCTACCGCTCGAAACCTGGAAGTCTGCAACGGGCGCTGCGGAGCTCGTACACGGCTGCCCCCGGTCTTGCACAGCTTCCCCATGGCTCCTCTATCCCCCCCATGGGTGCAATATAAAAAATTTAAAAAAAAACAATTTTAGTCATTATTAACCTAGTTCGGTCCCCACCGTTACAGTCGGATGTCAGCTGTAAGATACAGCTGAGATCCGGTGATGATGGCACCGACTCAGCTTCTGAGCCGGTGCCAAACATTGTACGGCATTTTGCGGGAAGTCAATGCTTTCCAGGACGTACATATACGTCCAATGGCGGGAAGGGGTTAATAATGACTAAAATTGTTTTTTTTTTAATTTTTTATATTGCACCCATGGGGGGGATAGAGGAGCCATGGGGAAGCTGTGCAAGACCGGGGGCAGCCGTGTACGAGCTCCGCAGCGCCCGTTGCAGACTTCCAGGTTTCGAGCGGTAGACGCGGCCACCTCATGCCGACCTCCTGGAAGTCCCCGTCGGCCTCGTTCGCGGGTCGGTCCCGCTGATTTTTCTACCTTCTTAATAAAAAAATCTTTTTTTTTTAATGGTATTTTCGGAAGCCCCAAGCCCACCTGCATTTGCACGAGCAAGGCCACCTCGGTGACTCCTACCGAAAGCGGCCGGGAGCCACCTCGGTGTACGAGCGGCGTGTGCCTGCCTATTGCACCCGTGGGGGGATAGAGGAGCCATGGGGAAGCCGTGCCAGCCCGGGGGCAGCAGTGTACGAGCTCCGTAGCGCCCTGCGGTCCTCGGCGGACTTCCAGGGCAAGAGCGGTAGGCGCGGCCACCTCATGCCGACCTCCTGGAAGTCCCCGTCGGCCTGGCTCGCGTCTCGGTCCCGCTGTGTGTTTTACCTTCATAATAAAAAAAACTTTTTTTTTTATGGTATTTTCTGAAGTCCCAAGCCGACCTGCAGTTGCAGGAGCTCGGCCACCTCGGCAACTCCTACCGAAAGCCGTGAAATAGGAAGTACAAACGGGAGCTGCTCCCGTTCCAAGCCGGGAAGGACTTCCATGGTGTGACCGGTAGGTAGTGACACCTCCTGCCGGCCTCCTGGAAGTCCCGGTCGGCCTCGCTCGCAGGTCTGTCTTCATTGACGTTTTGGAGAAAAAACCCTATGAGGTTTTTATTTTGGGCCTCAGCCGGGCAGCAGTTCCAGGAGCCCGGGTACTTTGGCACCTTACCCCGGTGTATTTGAGGTGGTGACACTTTTAGGGGTGCAAATATCTCCTTCACCTGAAATCCTGTGAGAGGGCATTTCTGCTCCGCGTTCCAAGTCCTAACGGTTCTTCCTAGCGGGAAGTCCTAACCGTTCGTGGTCGAGAAGGACTTCCATGGTGTGACCGGTATGTAGTGGCACGTCATGCCGGCCTCCTGGAAGTCCCCGTCGGCCTCGTTCGCTGGTCGGTCCGCTGCACCTTGACTTCCACGAAAGAACTTTGGTGCATTCTTTCTGGAGTCCCAGGCCGACCAGCAGTTGCAGGAGCTCGGCCACGTTGGCGACTCCAACCGAGTACCGCGAAGGAGGACGTGCTGCACGTTCTAGCGGGAGCTGCACCTGGTCCAACCCGAGAAGGACTTCCATGGTGTGACCGGTATGTAGTGGCACGTCATGCCGGCCTCCTGGAAGTCCCCGTCGGCCTCGCTCGCAGGTCGGTCTTCATTGACGTTTTGGAGGAAAAACCCTATGAGGTTTTTATTTTGGGCCTCAGCCGGGCAGCAGTTCCAGGAGCCCGGGTACTTTGGCACCTTACCCCGGTGTATTTGAGGTGGTGACACTTTTAGGGGTGCAAATATCTCCTTCACCTGAAATCCTGTGAGAGGGCATTTCTGCTCCGCGTTCCAAGTCCTAACGGTTCTTCCTAGCGGGAAGTCCTAACCGTTCGTGGCCGAGAAGGACTTCCATGGTGTGACCGGTATGTAGTGGCACGTCATGCCGGCCTCCTGGAAGTCCCCGTCGGCCTCGTTCGCTGGTCGGTCCGCTGCACCTTGACTTCCACGAAAGAACTTTGGTGCATTCTTTCTGGAGTCCCAGGCCGACCAGCAGTTGCAGGAGCTCGGCCACGTTGGCGACTCCAACCGAGTACCGCGAAGGAGGACGTGCTGCACGTTCTAGCGGGAGCTGCACCTGGTCCAACCCGAGAAGGACTTCCATGGTGTGACCGGTATGTAGTGGCACGTCATGCCGGCCTCCTGGAAGTCCCCGTCGGCCTCGCTCGCAGGTCGGTCTTCATTGACGTTTTGGAGGAAAAACCCTATGAGGTTTTTATTTTGGTGTTCAGCCGGGCTGCAGTTCCAGGAGCCCGGGTACTTTGGCACCTTACCCCGGTGTATTTGAGGTGGTGACACTTTTAGGGGTGTGAATATCTCCTTCACCTGAAATCCTGTGAGAGGGCATTTCTGCTCCGCGTTCCAAGTCCTAACGGTTCTTCCTAGCGGGAAGTCCTAACCGTTCGTGGCCGAGAAGGACTTCCATGGTGTGACCGGTATGTAGTGGCACGTCATGCCGGCCTCCTGGAAGTCCCCGTCGGCCTCGTTGGCTGGTCGGTCCGCTGCACCTTGACTTCCACGAAATAACTTTGGTGCGTTCTTTCTGGAGTCCCAGGCCGACCAGCAGTTGCAGGAGCTCGGCCACGTTGGCGAGTCCAACCGAGTACCGTGAAGGAGGACGTGCTGCACGTTCTAGCGGGAGCTTGCACCTGGTCCAACCCGAGAAGGACTTCCATGGTGTGACCGGTATGTAGTGGCACGTCATGCCGGCCTCCTGGAAGTCCCCGTCGGCCTCGCTGGCAGGTCTGTCTTCATTGACGTTTTGGAGGAAAAACCCTATGAGGTTTTTATTTTGGGCTTCAGCCGGGCAGCAGTTCCAGGAGCCCGGGTAAGTTGGCACCTTACCCCGGTGTATTTGAGGTGGTGACACTTTTAGGGGTGCGAATATCTCCTTCACCTGAAATCCTGTGAGAGGGCATTTCTGCTCCGCGTTCCAAGTCCCTACGGTTCTTCCTAGCGGGAAGTCCTAACCGTTTGTGGCCGAGAAGGACTTCCATGGTGTGACCGGTATGTAGTGGCACGTCATGCCGGCCTCCTGGAAGTCCCCGTCGGCCTCGTTGGCTGGTCGGTCCGGTGCACCTGGACTTCCACGAAAGAACTTTGGTGCATTCTTTCTGGAGTCCCAGGCCGACCAGCAGTTGTAGGAGCTCGGCCACGTTGGCGAGTCCAACCGAGAGTACCGTGAAGGAGGACGTGCTGCACGTTCTAGCGGGAGCTGCACCTGGTCCAACCCGAGAAGGACTTCCATGGTGTGACCGGTATGTAGTGGCACGTCATGCCGGCCTCCTGGAAGTCCCCGTCGGCCTCGCTGGCAGGTCTGTCTTCATTGACGTTTTGGAGGAAAAACCCTATGAGGTTTTTATTTTGGGCTTCAGCCGGGCAGCAGTTCCAGGAGCCCGGGTAAGTTGGCACCTTACCCCGGTGTATTTGAGGTGGTGACACTTTTAGGGGTGCGAATATCTCCTTCACCTGAAATCCTGTGAGAGGGCATTTCTGCTCCGCGTTCCAAGTCCCTACGGTTCTTCCTAGCGGGAAGTCCTAACCGTTTGTGGCCGAGAAGGACTTCCATGGTGTGACCGGTATGTAGTGGCACGTCATGCCGGCCTCCTGGAAGTCCCCGTCGGCCTCGTTGGCTGGTCGGTCCGGTGCACCTGGACTTCCACGAAAGAACTTTGGTGCATTCTTTCTGGAGTCCCAGGCCGACCAGCAGTTGTAGGAGCTCGGCCACGTTGGCGAGTCCAACCGAGAGTACCGTGAAGGAGGACGTGCTGCACGTTCTAGCGGGAGCTGCACCTGGTCCAACCCGAGAAGGACTTCCATGGTGTGACCGGTATGTAGTGGCACGTCATGCCGGCCTCCTGGAAGTCCCCGTCGGCCTCGCTGGCAGGTCTGTCTTCATTGACGTTTTGGAGGAAAAACCCTATGAGGTTTTTATTTTGGGCTTCAGCCGGGCAGCAGTTCCAGGAGCCCGGGTAAGTTGGCACCTTACCCCGGTGTATTTGAGGTGGTGACACTTTTAGGGGTGCGAATATCTCCTTCACCTGAAATCCTGTGAGAGGGCATTTCTGCTCCGCGTTCCAAGTCCCTACGGTTCTTCCTAGCGGGAAGTCCTAACCGTTTGTGGCCGAGAAGGACTTCCATGGTGTGACCGGTATGTAGTGGCACGTCATGCCGGCCTCCTGGAAGTCCCCGTCGGCCTCGTTGGCTGGTCGGTCCGGTGCACCTGGACTTCCACGAAAGAACTTTGGTGCATTCTTTCTGGAGTCCCAGGCCGACCAGCAGTTGTAGGAGCTCGGCCACGTTGGCGAGTCCAACCGAGAGTACCGTGAAGTAGGACGTGCTGCACGTTCTAGCGGGAGCTGCACCTGGTCCAACCCGAGAAGGACTTCCATGGTGTGACCGGTATGTAGTGGCACGTCATGCCGGCCTCCTGGAAGTCCCCGTCGGCCTCGCTGGCAGGTCTGTCTTCATTGACGTTTTGGAGGAAAAACCCTATGAGGTTTTTATTTTGGGCTTCAGCCGGGCAGCAGTTCCAGGAGCCCGGGTAAGTTGGCACCTTACCCCGGTGTATTTGAGGTGGTGACACTTTTAGGGGTGCGAATATCTCCTTCACCTGAAATCCTGTGAGAGGGCATTTCTGCTCCGCGTTCCAAGTCCCTACGGTTCTTCCTAGCGGGAAGTCCTAACCGTTTGTGGCCGAGAAGGACTTCCATGGTGTGACCGGTATGTAGTGGCACGTCATGCCGGCCTCCTGGAAGTCCCCGTCGGCCTCATTGGCTGGTCGGTCCGGTGCACCTGGACTTCCACGAAAGAACTTTGGTGCATTCTTTCTGGAGTCCCAGGCCGACCAGCAGTTGTAGGAGCTCGGCCACGTTGGCGAGTCCAACCGAGAGTACCGTGAAGGAGGACGTGCTGCACGTTCTAGCGGGAGCTGCACCTGGTCCAACCCGAGAAGGACTTCCATGGTGTGACCGGTATGTAGTGGCACGTCATGCCGGCCTCCTGGAAGTCCCCGTCGGCCTCGCTGGCAGGTCTGTCTTCATTGACGTTTTGGAGGAAAAACCCTATGAGGTTTTTATTTTGGGCTTCAGCCGGGCAGCAGTTCCAGGAGCCCGGGTAAGTTGGCACCTTACCCCGGTGTATTTGAGGTGGTGACACTTTTAGGGGTGCGAATATCTCCTTCACCTGAAATCCTGTGAGAGGGCATTTCTGCTCCGCGTTCCAAGTCCCTACGGTTCCTCCTAGCGGGAAGTCCTAACCGTTTGTGGCCGAGAAGGACTTCCATGGTGTGACCGGTATGTAGTGGCACGTCATGCCGGCCTCCTGGAAGTCCCCGTCGGCCTCGTTGGCTGGTCGGTCCGGTGCACCTGGACTTCCACGAAAGAACTTTGGTGCATTCTTTCTGGAGTCCCAGGCCGACCAGCAGTTGTAGGAGCTCGGCCACGTTGGCGAGTCCAACCGAGAGTACCGTGAAGGAGGACGTGCTGCACGTTCTAGCGGGAGCTGCACCTGGTCCAACCCGAGAAGGACTTCCATGGTGTGACCGGTATGTAGTGGCACGTCATGCCGGCCTCCTGGAAGTCCCCGTCGGCCTCGCTGGCAGGTCTGTCTTCATTGACGTTTTGGAGGAAAAACCCTATGAGGTTTTTATTTTGGGCTTCAGCCGGGCAGCAGTTCCAGGAGCCCAGGTAAGTTGGCACCTTACCCCGGTGTATTTGAGGTGGTGACACTTTTAGGGGTGCGAATATCTCCTTCACCTGAAATCCTGTGAGAGGGCATTTCTGCTCCGCGTTCCAAGTCCCTACGGTTCTTCCTAGCGGGAAGTCCTAACCGTTTGTGGCCGAGAAGGACTTCCATGGTGTGACCGGTATGTAGTGGCACGTCATGCCGGCCTCCTGGAAGTCCCCGTCGGCCTCGTTGGCTGGTCGGTCCGGTGCACCTGGACTTCCACGAAAGAACTTTGGTGCATTCTTTCTGGAGTCCCAGGCCGACCAGCAGTTGTAGGAGCTCGGCCACGTTGGCGAGTCCAACCGAGAGTACCGTGAAGGAGGACGTGCTGCACGTTCTAGCGGGAGCTGCACCTGGTCCAACCCGAGAAGGACTTCCATGGTGTGACCGGTATGTAGTGGCACGTCATGCCGGCCTCCTGGAAGTCCTCGTCGGCCTCGCTGGCAGGTCTGTCTTCATTGACGTTTTGGAGGAAAAACCCTATGAGGTTTTTATTTTGGGCTTCAGCCGGGCAGCAGTTCCAGGAGCCCGGGTAAGTTGGCACCTTACCCCGGTGTATTTGAGGTGGTGACACTTTTAGGGGTGCGAATATCTCCTTCACCTGAAATCCTGTGAGAGGGCATTTCTGCTCCGCGTTCCAAGTCCCTACGGTTCTTCCTAGCGGGAAGTCCTAACCGTTTGTGGCCGAGAAGGACTTCCATGGTGTGACCGGTATGTAGTGGCACGTCATGCCGGCCTCCTGGAAGTCCCCGTCGGCCTCGTTGGCTGGTCGGTCCGGTGCACCTGGACTTCCACGAAAGAACTTTGGTGCATTCTTTCTGGAGTCCCAGGCCGACCAGCAGTTGTAGGAGCTCGGCCACGTTGGCGAGTCCAACCGAGAGTACCGTGAAGGAGGACGTGCTGCACGTTCTAGCGGGAGCTGCACCTGGTCCAACCCGAGAAGGACTTCCATGGTGTGACCGGTATGTAGTGGCACGTCATGCCGGCCTCCTGGAAGTCCCCGTCGGCCTCGCTGGCAGGTCTGTCTTCATTGACGTTTTGGAGGAAAAACCCTATGAGGTTTTTATTTTGGGCTTCAGCCGGGCAGCAGTTCCAGGAGCCCGGGTAAGTTGGCACCTTACCCCGGTGTATTTGAGGTGGTGACACTTTTAGGGGTGCGAATATCTCCTTCACCTGAAATCCTGTGAGAGGGCATTTCTGCTCCGCGTTCCAAGTCCCTACGGTTCTTCCTAGCGGGAAGTCCTAACCGTTTGTGGCCGAGAAGGACTTCCATGGTGTGACCGGTATGTAGTGGCACGTCATGCCGGCCTCCTGGAAGTCCCCGTCGGCCTCGTTGGCTGGTCGGTCCGGTGCACCTGGACTTCCACGAAAGAACTTTGGTGCATTCTTTCTGGAGTCCCAGGCCAACCAGCAGTTGTAGGAGCTCGGCCACGTTGGCGAGTCCAACCGAGAGTACCGTGAAGGAGGACGTGCTGCACGTTCTAGCGGGAGCTGCACCTGGTCCAACCCGAGAAGGACTTCCATGGTGTGACCGGTATTTAGTGGCACGTCATACCGGCCTCCTGGAAGTCCCCGTCGGCCTCGGCCACCTGTCGTTAAGCTGTGAGAGGAGCACGTGCTCCCGCGCCGTTTGAGTCTTTGGAATTTGTCCAAGACTCCTCAGATCGATCTGGCTCCCCGCGACCCGGCGGCGGAGGGACCACTCGCTCGGCAGTGCTTTGGAGCACTGTCGGTTACGGCGAGCGCGTCTTCCTCCCACACCGTCCGGGTCTGTTTCGCCCCCGGCCACCTACGGCCGGTGTCCCAAAAAGCCAGGCGGTCCTGCTAAGGCGGGCGCCGGTACCTCTCGCTCCCGCGAGGTGCATTTGCTCAGTGCTGCTTCTATCACTCTAAAAGGCGTCCGAGAGTGCGCTGGTGTCACCGGAGCCCGAGGCGCGAGAGAAAGCTTTAAACGACGGGGAGGCAGTGACCGCCCCCGTATGTCCGCTGCTCGCAAGGGCCTCTCTAGCCGAGGTGCTCCCAGGCGCACCCGCGCATGGGGCACGGTTGTTTCTCGCAAGTAGTCCAAAGCCGTCTTCCGCCTCGCCCGAGGCTGGAAGTGTCGGCGTGGCTCCCGCATGCAAGCCACACGCGGCTCCACGGTGGCTTCCCTCCCCCCCTCTCCGGAGGGGGGCGGCCCCATCCCATGTGGAGCCGCTAAGCCGCCGGGAAAGCGGCCTCGGTTCCCCGTGGGCGACAAAGGCGTCCTCCTCGGCACTTTGCGAGCTGGGCCGCCAGAGAGCAGTTAACCCGGATTGTCGAGGTTGTCGTTGCCTTTGTCCCATATTACCTAAGCCTGGTCCTTGTTACCTTACTGGTAAGGGTTAGGGACGCTGAGCGCGCTCCATCTTCTCGGCTCTATGTTGGGCTCTCTCTAAACAGGTCCTCGACTTAAGACCGACCGGTCTTCGTAGGCATCCTTCATCTCGGCAGGTTGCGAGCTGGGCCGTCGGTGAGAGCAGTTAACCCGGATTGTCGAGGTTGCCGTTGCCTTTGTCCCATATTACCTAAGCCTGGTCCTTGATACCTTACTGGTAAGGGTTAGGGACGCTGAGCGCGCTCCATCTTCTCGGCTCTATGTTGGGCTCTCTCTAAACAGGTCCTCGACTTACGATTCTGCCCCGACCGACCGACCGGTCTTCGTAGGCGTCCTCCGTCTCGGCAGGTTGCGAGCTGGGCCGCCGGTGAGAGCAGTTAACCCGGATTGTCGAGGTTGCCGTTGCCTTTGTCCCATATTACCTAAGCCTGGTCCTTGATACCTTACTGGTAAGGGTTAGGGACGATGAGCGCGCTCCATCTTCTCGGCTCTATGTTGGGCTCTCTCTAAACAGGTCCTCGACTTACGATTCTGCCCCGACCGACCGACCGGTCTTCGTAGGCGTCCTCCATCTCGGCAGGTTGCGAGCTGGGCCGCCGGTGAGAGCAGTTAACCCGGACTGTCGAGGTTGCCGTTGCCTTTGTCCCATATTACCTAAGCCTGGTCCTTGTTACCTTACTGGTAAGGGTTAGGGACGCTGAGCGCGCTCCATCTTCTCGGCTCTATGTTGGGCTCTCTCTAAACAGGTCCTCGACTTACGATGCTGCCCCGACCGACCGACCGGTCTTCGTAGGCTTCCTCCATCTCGGCAGGTTGCGAGCTGGGCCGCGGTGAGAGTATGTAGCCCGGACTGTCCTGAAGCGTCACAGTGGCATATTGAACACCCCGGTTGACTTACATTTATGTGGTCGCGAAACCTGGTTGCGGTCTCAGTGCCAATCTGCGTCCAACAACGGGGCTCTTGGTTGCTCTCTTTCCATGTGTCCTCGACTGTCTTCCGATGCCTTGGAAGGGTCGGTCGGTTGTTTGAAGGCATCCTCCTCCTCGGCAGGTTGAGAGCTGGCCCGCGGTGAGAGTATGTAGCCCGGACTGTCCTGAAGCGTCACAGTGGCATATTGAACACCCCGGTTGACTTACATTTATGTGGTCGCGAAACCTGGTTGCGGTCTCAGTGCCAATCTGCGTCCAACAACGGGGCTCTTGGTTGCTCTCTTTCCATGTGTCCTCGACTGTCTTCCGATGCCTTGGAAGGGTCGGTCGGTTGTTTGAAGGCATCCTCCTCCTCGGCAGGTTGAGAGCTGGCCCGCGGTGAGAGTATGTAGCCCGGACTGTCCTGAAGCGTCACAGTGGCATATTGAACACCCCGGTTGACTTACATTTATGTGGTCGCGAAACCTGGTTGCGGTCTCAGTGCCAATCTGCGTCCAACAACGGGGCTCTTGGTTGCTCTCTTTCCATGTGTCCTCGACTGTCTTCCGATGCCTTGGAAGGGTCGGTCGGTTGTTTGAAGGCATCCTCCTCCTCGGCAGGTTGAGAGCTGGCCCGCGGTGAGAGTATGTAGCCCGGACTGTCCTGAAGCGTCACAGTGGCATATTGAACACCCCGGTTGACTTACATTTATGTGGTCGCGAAACCTGGTTGCGGTCTCAGTGCCAATCTGCGTCCAACAACGGGGCTCTTGGTTGCTCTCTTTCCATGTGTCCTCGACTGTCTTCCGATGCCTTGGAAGGGGG